>NC_056744.1:742844146-742884146 GCF_019279795.1 Protopterus annectens
ACTTTTTTTCACTTCTTTTATTTTATAAGACTATCAAATGTAAGCTTCTGGCACATTAATATGGGGTACTCTTCCTTGTACAAACAGTACAGTACTTTCACATGAGATCTTACTGGACTATAAACTTCCTTTAGAGTTCTTCTGCCGAATCACAACAGCTGGTGCATGTCCATGCCAGCACAAGGCCACCATGTTCTAATTATGCATCCTCCATACCCTAACTGTAACTCATAACTGTATGGAGAATATGCAATGTCATACTATTTCTTTCTGAATGGTAAATTGTGCCTTTTTCCATGAGGACTGATCCCCATAGTAAACTGCGTTATATCCTGCCTCAGCCCCACCACTTTTCTGTCACTGCTAGACAGCATCATTCACCTTGTAGCCCTGGAGATGGTGGGTTGTTTGCCCTGTTGATGTAATCTCTTACTGTGTAACAGTTTCATGAATGAAGACTCCAGTAGTATGTAGTTAGGTAAATTGAGAAAATGCTTGAGCTATAAAAAGCTATGAAAAGTAGCCTGCCTAGTATCATTGTTTTGGTGAGGTAAGTATGGCCTATTTTGCTACTGCTGAATTTGAAAAGGTTTACATTTATTTGATTCAGTTTTTTCTAAAATAGCATCAGTTAGAATAGCATTAGTTAGAAAAGGAACAGAGAGAAATTATTCAAAGAGCATTTGGCATTTCCATTGAAGTTACCTATTGCCTAAACATGCAACTGCAGTCAAAAAGGATTCACATGGGTTGAATACAGGGGTCACATGCAATGTAGAGATGTTAGGTGGCTTTAAAAGTCTTGCGAAACACAAGTGACCTGTTTCCAGAATTTGTGTACTTCAAAGCTTGGGTTATCCAGAGATGTTCACACATGACATTGAGAGGAAAAGTAATTGTTTGCCTCATTCCACAACTTTTCTTTTTCCTGTTTAAGGAAGGAGGAAGACTGTGAAGGAAGTACTTCATAAGTCATCTACCAACCCTGTCAAAGTAACTACATTTTTGGGGGGGGTCACTTAGTTCTCCTTATCTCCAGAATAAAGCTCACCTCAAAAATCCCATTTCTTTCTTCTCCGTCCTCATTGTTGCCTGGCAGATTCTGTAATTGGGTGGGACCCCCTGATACTAGAGGAGATTGCTTGTGGATGCCACACATTCTGCTGGTGTATTCCTTCAGGGAAGATGTCTGTGGGTAGGGGGTGTGAGAGATGCATTTTGCATCTTGGCGATCAATGGATTTGTAATGCATTCATATGTTCCATTGCAGGTATCAGCCACTGCTGCTAACCATGATCTGCAAGTGTTGTGCTCCTGTGTGTTATCCCAGTGGGTATGCATGCAGCAGACTACTGCCTCCTACAGAAAAAGGATGATCTTGGGCCGCATACTTTCCACCATCTCCCCTAGTTGATGGGAGCTAAAATGCAAACCTCTATGACTTTGGAAGCTCGCAGTACCTCCGAGCTGCACATGCAAGCTTTTGTGCATGCACAGTGAAGGCTAACTTTACCGGCTTGCCAATGCTAAGAACACATTCTTGATCTGGTGCTAAGTATCAGTCATTTGTACATGCTAGGCACAGGTACATCAGAGATTGGACCCTTTCCAAGAAAATGAAACCTTCTAAATCACTGTAGTTATTGTTGATACTTTAGGTAGTTAGCAAAGCCATTATCACCTCTGAGCGTTTGAACTGTCATTTTTTTCTTCACCTTTTGCTTTACTTTAAAATTATCTAAAGAAGACATTATGGGGATGGACAATGGATGGAAAATGTCATGTGTTTATATCCCAGAAAAAAAGCTTTAAACCATCGTGGACCTGGTTCGCGTTTTATTCCAGGATGACATGCAAATACTCCTCTCTCTCTCTGTGATACCATATTCTTTACTGCTGACCGAATGCCAAAATTTCTCCAAAACCCCATTTCTTTGTCCTTCATATGCATGTGCTGCATCAGTCACTGGAAGGATTTTGCTAATCAACTGCACTTTTCACATACTTGCTGTGATGCAGAATAAACCCCTAATATCTTGTTGAATATGCATGAGGGAAGATGTACCTTGTTGGGATTACGTAATTTAAGCACCAGGAAGATATGACTTGGTCACAAATGTTTTTGTTCCCAAAAGTTACCAATGAACTTAGATGTTTTTTCAGATTGCCTAAGGTCACAGATACGAAAATAAGGGGAATACATGAACTAATTTTTTATTTAAAATGCAATACAGGAATAATACTTACAAAACAACAGTATCTGACTTCTGTGCGTTTCAGTCTGACTTGGTTTATTTTTAATCCAAGGTATTTCATTGTTACAGACTCTCCACATTGACATGGTATTGTGGCTGTGTATATGTGATATACTGGGGTTAATGTGAGGCTTGTGCAATGTATTACCTAAGATTTTCGTTTTGCTATGATTATGCATTCTGAAGGTACAGGTGAGACTTTTGCAGATGCATTCTTCAGAAATCTGAACAGAATCTCTGCATTTTGTGATGGTGGGCATCTACTTGTGTTGACAGGGTGGAGCTGATAGAAGTTTATCCTGAATATTCTGAATTATTCTGAGTATGCTTACATCTCTCCAAATATTTATGTATTTTGTCAATAAAAACACTGTTTTTGAGACTATAAGTTAGTTTTTGCGCAGCATATGATAAACCATCAACCAATTTTTTGAAAATTAACTGTGTAGTACCTCCATACCTAAAGTATGGTTCTTCATACTTCAATGTCAGGAAACTGTACTGTTACTCAAACTTGAGTCATAACATTGTCTGAAGGGTACTACGTTTGTATAATTTGTAAAATATTTTATTTGTAAAAGATTACAGGAGTGGCTTTCACTGGTTACAAATGAAAAAAAAAGTTGCTGTTATCTGGAATAAAATGCTAGTGTTTGAATATGTATAACAACTTTTTAGATCTAGATGTCACAGTTCACAAGTAATTAACCTCCCACGTAGGATTTACAAAAAGAAGTGCAATGTTTATTCTTTGTCTTTATCTAACTTGTTTAAAACTCAGATTATGTTCAATTAAACGAATACTGGAGCCAACCAAGAAAAAAAAAACGAGAAAGTAGGGACCATTATATTAAAACTCAAAAACATTAATTTAATTCCTTCTTGTGACACCTGTTTTATCCAGTTCAAGGGTGCATGTGAACCAGAGTCTATCCTGGCACTCAGTGAGTGTAAGGCACAGAACGAATCTATGTGGGATGCAGGTCAGTTACAAAGTATTCACACACACACACACACACACACACACACACACACACACACACACACACACACACACACACACACACACACACACACACACACACACAGATACACTCTGTATATCTGTATGTATGTATATATATATATATATATATATATATATAGAGAGAGAGAGAGAGAGAGAGGGAGATTTACTGTCAAATGTGTGAAACTTACCTTATCATCAGTCATATGGTTAGGTTTAAAGTTTAACATCCCGAGTTGAATTTGCATCACCGGAATGTCATGACGCAGCTTGCATTCATGGTTTTGAGAGTCACTGTTTACAACTGGATTGCACTATAGTGAGGATCGGGAAAATTACCCTTTTCCTCACTGTAGTGAGATCTTGCAGTTTGAACAGATGTTTAGCAGGGGGTGTGGGGGATGTGGGGGTGCAGGGGGGCTTGCCACCCTGCAAAATGTGTGTAGGACATCTCTGGACATCAAGGTAAGTTGGGTAATGTTGATAATGTCGATTTCGGCATTATCAACATTACTGCGTTCGTAGGTGTGAGGAAATGCTGGTGTAATTTCCATTCATTCGGTTTGAGCAGGTCATTACTTGAACAAGAGATTTCAAGAATTTTGATAGTGAACATGGGGTCTATGTTATAACAACGAATGATCAAATGATCGAACGTTGTTATATCGAACTCAAAAGTTCAAATTCACAACACATCGAACTACCAGAACAGCGATTTCTTTCAAAAGGAAAATAAATTGCTGTTCCCAAAAAAAAAAAAAAAAAACATTCAAACATTACATAAAGTGGGGGGCTTTGCCCCCCACACTCCCCGGTGTGGGGAGCTGTGCCCCCACACCCCCCACTTAAATATACCAACTCTGATATCACATTACAGTGCCGAAAACGGCAAAGTGATGGACGCGGCCAAGCAACGTCTTTCCCAGGGAAAGAATTTGCTTATATGCCGATTCGTCATTTTGCATTTTCGACATTTGAAGTTTGACCAAGACGCATTCGACAAAATCCGTCTTCGGTCTTCTGATAGGAACCCTGAACATACACACACACACACACACACACATATATATATATATATATATATATATATATATATATATATAAATATATACATATATATATATATATATATATATATATATATATATATATAATATATATATATATATATAAAAATATATATATATATATATATATATATATATATATATACATATATAGGCTACTATAGCTCTCAGCCTCTTAGCACAAAGAAGTCTGGACTAAGCCAAAATAATGGGGGGCATAGCCCCAAAAATAGGGAGAAATTTTAAATATTGCTTTTGAAAATTTAGAAAGTTGCTAGAATAATATGTCTTGTGTTACCACACATTTTCTTAAGAATATGAAATTTGATACTCAAATGTCTGTCATTATTTATTGAATTCAGGCCTCACAGATTTGCCACAAAAATCCGGAAAACCACAGATTTTATGAGGAACAGATAAAAATATGTGGCAAAAATCTGGACAGTCTTCAGAAATCTGGACGTTTGAGAGGTATTTAGCCTGCACACTTACGGGCAATTTGGAGGGTTGTCAGTTCTGTTATGGCATAGTCCTGGGATATGGGAGGCCACTACTAAAGTACTCAGCAAAAACTCACACAGACACAGGGAGTACATGCAAATTCTGCAGTGAAGGTGCCCAAGCAAGAAATCGAACTGGACAAATATTTGGAGTAAAAAAATTAGTGTCATGATGATCTACATGCAGAGGTGTTTCCAGACTGTTTCAACAGATAGCAGATATAAACTACAATGACTTGATTGCTTCTGAGGTTCTTATTGTAGTGGCTGCTAAGGTGATAGTGGTCTGTGTGACTACAGCTATGTTTCTAAGCTGGACTTGCTTGTTTATGTTTCTAATACTCTTAGTACATTAGATGTAGTCATAAAAGTTTGATTATATTAAGTAGTGTTTGACTTAGGTGAATGTTAAGAAGTTATAACTGTCAGAGAAAACTTTGCTGTATTCTTGGACTTGCTCTGATTGCTGAACTTACTCCTGGCTTCAAATCTATAAAATTGGACTGAATGATTATGCACTTTCTTAATAGATGTGTTTATACAGCTCTATTCAAAGTTTCCAGTATTATTTTTCTCATGTTATGTCATGGTCTGCTAAAAGACTACATTCTAGCAAAATGTCAAGAAAATATATTAGAGGCAAACCACCACGATAAAATCCAGAGTTTTTATTTTCACACAAAATGATGAGCGCTTTCGCGTGTGACAAAACAAGCTTCTTCAGATCTACTATACACATTTCCTTAGCATTTTTATATTATAATGGTAAAGCAATTAACCAATTCATCATTATCAATTGTAAAACAGAATAAAACAATTGGCCAATTAACAGGTCAATCTAAATGATTAGTCAGTCAACAGACCAAAACTGATGAATGTGTACTAGTATTCTCAAGCATAACAGCATATATATTAGAAGATGTATCTAAAAAATCTAAAAACCATTTGCACAATGCATTTGGTAACTGTTTTTGAAAAAAAAATATATATACAGAAATATATATATATATGTGTATATATACATATGAACAAAATACAAAAAACTAATACAATACTAATATAAACATATAAATGAGAGTGCAAGAATAAAAATATACTAAAATAAAAATGTACATGACTAGATAAATAGAAATATATATTCAAACATATACATAACAATATAGCTTCAAGGAAATCTCAGCAGACTAAACATCATGAGGTAAGGCACAAAACTCATTATCATTATTTGTTCTATATAAGCTATATTGTTATGTATATGTTTGAGTATATATTTCTATTTATCTACTCATGTACATTTTTATTTTAGTATATTTTTATTCTTGCACTCTCATTTATATGTTTATATTAGTATTGTATTAGTTTTTTGTATTTTGTTCATATATATATATATATATATATATATATATATATATATATATATACACATATATATATATTTCTGTATATATATATTTTTTCAAAAACAGTTACCAAATGCATTGTGCAAATGGTTTTTAGATTTTTTAGATACATCTTCTAATATATATGCTGTTATGCTTGAGAATACTAGTACCCATTCATCAGTTTTGGTCTGTTGACTGACTAATCATTTAGATTGACCTGTTAATTGGCCAATTGTTTTATTCTGTTTTACAATTGATAATGATGAATTGGTTAATTGCTTTACCATTATTATATAAAAATGCTAAGGAAATGTGTATAGTAGATCTGAAGAAGAGTGTTTTGTCACACATGAAAGCGCTCATCATTTTGTGTGAAAATAAAAACTCTGGATTTTATCGTGGTGGTTTGCCTCTAATATATTTTCTTGATACTTGTTTGACTGTGTTTTGGAGGTATCCTTTAGGAGACAGGTTTGCTTTTTTCAACCAGTATTCTAGCAAAATGTGTAAGTTTGCACAGCTTTTTCCGGCCTGCTTGAATCTTATTTTTTATGAACTTAAGCCCTTTCAACTTCAGTCTAGTATGAGACTGAGTAGGATTAGAGATAATGACTACAAATGTGTGAGTAGTGAACTTGTGCTCATGTTAACACTCAGAAATACTGAGTGGAAAAGAAAACACTCAAACTGAATGGTTCATTCTCACATCATGGAAGAAAGGAAATAAAGGCAATTGAATTATGAGCAACTAAGTCAAATGTCAAAATAGCCCTAAGCAATTCCCAGAGTTCGTTAACCATTTAACTAGCAGAAAAAAACGGGTCTATAGCATGAACTAGAACTTCCAAAATGTCAACACCATAAGTTCGAACTTGGAAGATCGAATTCGGATAACATCAACACTTCAAAACAGCAAATTTTTTCCCAGGGAAAAAATTTGCTGTTCCGAAAAACACACACATAACACAATCACACCAAACACCTTCAAAACCTACACTAAGCTTAACATACACCACTATCTATGCACTATCCTTAACCCAGCCCTAACCCTAAAGTCCATCACTACTGCACACTTACTTGACCCGCGCCCTAACCCTAAAGTCCGTCACTACCGCACACTTACCTGACCCGCACCCTAACCCTAAAGTCCGTCACTACAACACACTTACCTGACCCGCACCCTAACCCTAAAGTCCGTCACTATCGCACACTTACCTGACCCGCGCCCTAACCCTAAAGTCCGTCACTACCCATTCATACACTTACCTTGACCCGGTCCGAAAATGCCGAAGCCGCAGAAATGAGCAACTGAATTCTTTTCCTGGGAAAGAATTCAGGTTTCCGCTGCTTTGACATTCTCAACTTTCGAACTACCAAGTTCAGCCTTCCAGTATTCGGCATTCACAACATTCGATTTCATGATATAGACCCAAAAAACATAATTTATGTGTTCTGAAAACTCAGAACTAATTTAGACTGAATATTTGATCCATCACTAGCTGCTGTTTTGTAAGAATTTTTCTTGTATTGCATTTTGAATACAAAATTATCTCATGTATTCCCCTTATTTTCGTATCTGTGACCTTAACTCCCACACATTTTACATCAAGAGGTTCTCCACTTTTTCCCTCAAGAAATACACCTTCTTTCCTCTCATATTACTGACTCAGATGGATTCCATAGAGAGCGAGTTCTAGCACCAGTTGACTTAGGCAGCAGCCTAGGGGCTAGGACTGTCTGGGGAACTGGTCATGTAGGTTCATAGGCTCTTACTAGACTAACTGCCCTGAAGGGATAGTTTAAGCCCAGCCAGTAACCTAAAGTGAGAAATAAACCCTGTACCTTGTGTCTGTGAGGTGAAGACCTTATTTTGACAAACCCACCCCAAGTTTAGTTTTAAAAAAGTCTGTTTTGCTTTAAAAAAGTTTCTGGTTCCATGTGTGTGCACGCAAATGAATCTGAAGCACACACACCTATCAAGAAGATCTCATTTGCATGCACGCATGCTGAGCAGACTATTGGAGTGAAGGATTTGCCCTTTCCTGCTTGGCATGCTGGTTATGCAATATTTGAAAATCCAGAGATGACCCTGCCCCACATTTTTTTTGAGACCAGATTCATGTTACAGTTTGCTTGCACACATAAGAGAAAGTAGCTCAAGTCAGGTTAGTGTTGCAGAAGAATGAATAAGCACTCACTAGGTATATGCGTGCGTGCTTACGTGTGTGTGTGTGTGTGTGTGTGTGTGTGTGTGTGTGTGTGTGTGTGTGTGTGTGTGTGTGTGTGTGTGTGTGTGTGTGTGTGTTTTGTGCCAGTTAGTACCACTTATATAGTTAAGGTCACACAAATTCAAACTCTGTATCTTAGCTACAGGAGCCAAGAGTCTTAATGCTTCACACCAACTGCCAGGCTGGCTTCCTTTAACTTTTTCTTTTAATCATTAGTGATTTACTACAATGTCAAGTCATAGAATTTCATAGTTATGTGGTTTACAAAATACATCCTGATTCAAAACCTGTAGTTCTGTTAACTTTTTAAATGATTTAGAGTAGTCTGTTCTTATCTGTCTCTAATTTTGCAGAACATCTCTGATTTTTCCTCATATTTATGCCCTGCCCTTTTCTTGAGCAAGTCACATGGCCAGGTAATGCTTTGGGGAAACTGGAAATTTGGGCTAGGCTTCTCAATAGTCCCATGGACTGCAAACTTAGTAACTACCCATGAACCAAAGTAGTTATGGTGTTAAGGAAGGAAATTAATTGTAGTAAACAGGAGAATCATTGTACGACCCATGTTCTTTGAATGTGATCCGTGGTTTCCTTGTTCTGTTGAATGTTGACAATGTGTTTATTATTTAGCTGAGAATACATTTAACAGCCTGAAGTCTTGAGGTCATACCTCTCAACCTGGAAACATCAAAAATCTGGACAAAGGCCCATGAAAAATAGGTACAAATCTGTATGCTGATTAACATACAATTTGCATACATAATTATGTAACCCCATCCACTCCAATGTAATTGTGGGATACCACGTTTTAAATGCAAACTCAAGAACAGACAACCAAAATATGGCCCCAGAGTCATTCCGATGTCCCATTACTTGGCTATTTTGACCCATTTACCATAAACACTGTAATGTGCATACTACTTTACTTCTACAGTGATTATTTGGATTACATTTAAAACTTTTATTTTACATTTTATAGCACAAACACTAATAGACATATGCTAAACAAAGCAATACAGACTCAGAATGAAAATAGACTCAGAATTAAAACTTCTTTTTCCTTGAAACTCACAGTCACTGAAACAGCATTGAAACCCACATTCAAAAAAATGCATCTGGCCAGTGCCAGATGAAGATTACCTTTAGGCTGTTTTTAAATCATAAGCCCTTTGCATACGAAACATACATGTGTTCTTTGATACACCTTCCTGATTGTATTAAATTATATTCCTTGTATAATACAGCACAATTGTTAGAGTGCATTTACAATTTATTGTTATGCATATTTTTCCAGTAAGTAATGAAACAAAGTGCTTGAACCATTAATGACAAAACTGCCCAGTTCAGAACATTTCCATGATAAAAGTGTACTCAGACTTCTACAATCCACCAGTATCAGTAAATATGCACAATCTCTACAGAAGTAAAAGTTATCTAAATAATTCCACATTAAAGAGATCTGTAACTAATGAAGAGGTTGCTGCTAGACTAGCAAACAACTTAATATTTCATTGTTTCATCTACAAATAAAGTGTCTGTTGCAATAGGGTGTGGAATATAGAAACTGACAAGACATGACTTGCACCTGACACTACTCTTAAATGCATTGCCTGCTCCGATCTTTTAGAAAGCCTAGAGAAGCCTGTCAGATAGCTACACCACACTGTTTATGCTTTGTCAGCTTTATAACTATAACTGTTTTTCTACATGTTGTAATACTCAATGGTCCAGGGATTTAAATTATATTTATTCATAGAACATGTATACTTTGGCCGATAGTTGTGTACTAGTTTTTCTGACTTAGTTTATTATAAACATCCAAGGGGCTGGGTCTCATAGTAAACCTTCCCAGTAAGACCACACAGAGCAGTACGCCCTCCAAGCTCCTACCAGCATTTGCTTGTGGGATTTGTGCAGCTCAGTCAATGGTGTACAGAAATGCAGAATTAAATAGAAGATGTACTCAATTTAAATAAAGTCCCAGAAAAAAAAACTTTACTGCATAAAACCAGTGCACACTGCTAATAAAATGTAATGCATTTACATCACTAATAATTTAGCCACCAAGCCGTGGATTATCTGTTCGCAAACCCTCCTCATTACTGTTTGTTGTTAGTGACACACACCTTTCACTTCAGTCTAAAATTGTTTTGCTTCGCCATAACACCATTTCTCCTTTGATATATATATATATATATATATATATATATATATATATATACACACACACACACACACACACACACACACACACACACACACACACACATAACACATGCATTTTTTTTCCTGAAGACACACTAAATAAAACATGCTGCAGGCAGCACTTAACGCTCCTCAACCATCCATGCCTGCATCTTTCAGGAGGTCTGTGCACAGACAGAAGACACCTGCCACTCACAGCTCACTCTTGTTAGTAACTGCCAGCACATCTTGCTTCATTGACAGCTCTAGTTAATTGGTTTAAAATACTACCGGCTCGAAATAACAGACAGACCACGGCCTTCCACAGGGTACTCAGCAAAAAATCACAGACAAAGAAATAATAAATAACTGTTATGTTAATGATAGTAGTGGACCCAACAGCAGGTACATGTGTAGAACTTTGACATACAAAACTTGTTTCTCCTTCATTTTTAGGACACCAGTAATCGAGAGTGCAGTTAACTGCATTATGTCTGTCTATTTTAAGTATGAAAGCAAAAAGAAAAAAAAATGCCAAAACGTATCATTGAGTGTCTCGTCTGTCTGAAATTTTAACTACTTCAGTTCACGCCTTTGTGGAAACCAACTACCCTAACTTCCAGTGTTAAGAGTCTGTTGGTTTTGGTGTCCTCTTTGGTTGGGGTTGGCACTTGATACTTAAAGTTAAGCTGGACTGTCCAGCACAGTAAGTATTGGTGAGAGGTAGTGCACTTCAGACAATTGTAAAGCAGATTGGATCCCAGCAGAGCATACAGTAACCAAGAAACAGAAAGCCAGTAACTTCTGGAGCTGTGCAGATACCCATTAATTGAAAGAGACAGTAGTACAGATCATAATATGTTTTCAAATAAACTCAGATAACTGGCTTCTGTTAAACTAGGAACTTGTGAAAGCAGTAATTTCTGGAACTACCAGGATCAAGCACCAAGCCTTATACTGGCCAGGGTAGGACAGCTTTACTTAAAGGATACCTTTGAAGTAAAACTGATGTGACACCTGACACTAGGACACCAGCTAGTAAAATGGCAGAGGTTAGAGCTGTAGTGGATTATTTTTATTTTATTTTACTTTTTAGTTAGCTTTGCATAGTCTCCTGTTCGAATCTAGAAGTTCACAGTTAACATTTTGGAGTTTATGTTGACAAGCACCACACTGGCATGGCATTTAATTTGTTTTATAGGGTGATCCAACGTACTTGCATGGCACTGACATCCACTGCAAGCTGTGACTGGGCTGCAGCCATGCCCATAATAACAACTTTTTTTTTTTTTTTAACAAACCAAGAACCAAATACAAAAATAAACTCAACTGTTACCCGTTGCAGTACAGCATGAATTAACATAATAAAATATTGGTTGGCCAGTAAATTCCACAGCAAAACTGTAATAAAAAGAGTTAAGTGCTTTCATTCCAAACTCTCTATATGGAAGAACTTCCATATAGAGAGATTGGATTGAAATGAAAGCGCCTAGCTCTTTAAAAAGTTTTGCTATGCAATTTATTGCTTGATCGATATTTTATTATTTTAACTTGTGCTGTGCTGCAATAGGTAATATTGTTTTATTAACTTTTTTAAGCTCTCCTTGTCTCAAACACAGTTAAGCACTACCTCACAACACTGATGTCATCGCACATGCCCCCCTGCACAATGATGTTTCAGGATATACTGGCAATGCATGATGACGTCAGCAGCAATAGAAACATTATTTTAAAAAAATCAGGATTTGAAGGGGCCACTCATGAATTCATGGAACCCCATTATTTTGCCCTCAAAACCAGGAAATACTGAGTAATTTGGTATGGTTAAGAGGTGTATGCTTGAGTTTAATATTAAGATTTTAACTATGAATACATTTTTAGCTTGCTATTTACAGGAACACTGTTGTGAAATGCAGAGTGTTTGGATTACAACAGTTTGTCTAACACTTAGTGTAGATGAGTAAGGCTGTGAGCTGCTAAAGAGATGCTTACAGTAGTGCATGGTTTGTTTCCTTCAGTCTTCGTTTGTCTTCTATGGGACTCTGCCAAGTTCCTTCACCAACCAGTACTCCTGGGCTGCTCCTGAAAAGGGACACTTGTGTCCAATGGCCTGTCCCACACTGTTAGCAAATGTATTACACATTTGTCTTTTAAATTCTTGCACAATTCATATAGATGCTAATTAGCACTTCACTGTATGATATTTTAGCATGAATTTCTGCACATCTCTTTTAGTGTGTGTGTGTGTGTGTGTGTGTGTGTGTGTGTGTGTGTGTGTGTGTGTGTGTGTGTGTGTGTGTGTGTGTGTGTGTGTGTGTGTGTGTGTGTGTGTGTGTGTGTGTGTGTGTGTGTGTGTGTGTGTGTGAATTAAGCTGGAAAACTTTGGCTACTGTGTGCTTATGTGAAAGAAATTTGAAATTTGTGACTCGATTATTATTATTATTATTATTATTATTATTATTATTATTAATTTTTGACACAGACATCAGAGAAGGATGTATTCAGTGGTGTAGCTATAATTGCTTGGTTTGTCAGATGTCTACACATAATTCACCATTGCCCAGATGTATTTTCAATGAATGTGAGTTTCATGGGAAGAGAAGTTTACTGTTGCTCATGCTATGTCTGTTTTCAATGTGAGAGTGTTTTGTCTTCTTTATCAAAAGGCCATCAGTGTTTCTGCTGTACAATTTGAAATAAAGCTTTTAAAGCAAATCTCTGTGATTGTTGTAAAAGTAAGGAAGAAAATAGTATGCACAGTGATAGGTTTGAATACTGTTTATGGCAACTGGGGAGAGAGAGCAGCCAAGTAACTGGGACACTGGAGTGGCTAGAGGGAGGGGGCCTTAGTCCATTACCCTGCCTAAGGCCCCATTTGTCCATTACTTGATTCTGATTTCATCCACAACCAAGAACTGAGCTTTTCATACCAGATTTGGCTCATGATTTCACTTTCTCTTTATCAGCTAATTAATTCCTTTCTCACTGGTAGCATGGCTGTCACAATTATGCTATTTTTTACATTTGGTAACATTCAAGAGGCTTGTAAACATTGATACTTTTCTGTCCTATTAATTCTCCAAGAATGTTTAAAGCACAGTCTGGGTTGAGTATCTCAAAATGCAACTATGTTATTAATACTACCAGGACTTACTAAGGACCTTTGACTGCTGTACTGTGTTTCACCAATGTTATTCTAAACAAGTGAATTCTGTCCCACTTACTGGTGGTATCTGAAAAAAAAAATTGATTCACTGGGTGTCAGAATCAGGGGCGGCCCGTGCTATTGGACTGCCAGACTGCAGCCCCCCCCCCCCAGCTATAAAATTGAAGAAAATAAAAGCAAATAAAGGATAAAACAAAAATTAAAAATTTTGCGGGCTTCGCGCATGCGCACTAGTCCGGATTGCTGCTGAGACAGTCTGGAGCATGCGCAGACTGTCTCAGCAGCAGCCCGGACTGGGAAACATGGAAGAGCAGAGTTCCCAGAAGTCTATGCAGTTATTACTGCATAGACTGTCACTGAAAACAGATCAGACCCAGACTGCAACATCGGTAGGCAGGCTGGAGTCTCAGCAGGGGAATCTCACGTGGTGTATGCGCTCCAAAGGACATAATCTCACATGGTGGATGTGCTCCAAATGACGTAATGTGCGGGCAGGGTTTGTAGTGCACTAACAGCTATCGGATAGCTGTGGATGTATTTATGGCACGAAGGGATCCACATCACTCCAGGTAAGAGGGTGTGTGTGTGTGTGTGTGTGTGTGTGTGTGTGTGTGTGTGTGTGTGTGTACCCCAGTTGCTATATACTGGTGGCTAGAACAAACTCATGGTGGTGTGGTAGGGAATACCTCAGGCTTGAACCCTGTACCTTGTATGCAGGTATTAAGGACCTGAATTCCCTACCCACCACCATTTGTAAAAAAATTGCAGATTTTTGCTTCATATTTGATCTGATCTGTTCCTCATAATATCTGTGGTTACTAAATGTTGCAGTGCTTAATATTTAATGGTGCAGTGGTAGTATTGTTGCCTCACAGCTGCAGGTTCTCAAGTTTGATTCTTGGCTGGGGTGCCTTCTGTGTGGGGTCTGCATCTTCTCCCTGTGTTTGTGTGTGTTTGCTTTTGTGTCCTCCCATGTTACAAAGACATGTCTGCATTATTTCTTCCTGGGCCTCTGCTGAAAATTGTTTTTTTGTTCCAAGTTTGACTGTCCTGATTAACAAATGTTAAATAAAATTGACAGGAATTTGAATTTCAGACTTCAGGTTTCTGAATGTTTAACTCCTTGCATATTTGATGGTGCAGTGGTAGCATTGTTGCCTCACAGCTCTAGGTTTTCTGGTTTGATTCTTGGCTGGGGTGCCTTCTGTGTGGAGTCTGCATCTCATCCCTGTGTTTGTGTGGATTTGCTCTGGTGTCCTGCCATTTTACAAAGACATGTGTCTGCAGTATTTCTCCATGTGCCTCTGCTGAAAATTGTTTTTGTTCCATCAGAAGTAACATTGACAGGCATTTGAATTTCAGACTTCATATTCTTCAGAAAATACATAGTAACACAACCTTTTATTCTAGCCATTTTCTAAGTTTATAAGATGAATATTTGAAATTTGTCCTTATTTTTGGGACTGTATTACCCCATTATTGGCTTTGTCCAGGATTGTTGTGCTAAGGTTGACAGCTGTGGCAAAAACTGAATTCACTGAATATGTTTGAGGGCTGTATTCCCTCATTACTGGGTTTGTCCAGGTGTTTGTGCTAAGAGGTTGACAGCTATGGTGAGAACTGAATTCATTAAATGATAGCCATTTAAGTTTCAGTCTTCCACTCTTTCACAAAGCAGCTGATATGGCGTAGTGGTATATTGCTCTGACTGTTTTGCACAGGGACCTTGGCAGTAAAATGTATGGTGGTAACACAGTGTTTCTCTTTCACAAAGCAGGTGATTTGGCATAGTGGTATGTTGCTCTGACTGTTTTGCACAGGGACATTGGTAGTAAAATGTATGGTGGTAACACAGCATTTTTCTTTCACAAAGCATCTGATTTGGCATAGTGGTATGTTGCTCTGACTCTTTTGCACAGGGACCTTGGCAGTAAAATGTATGGTGGTAACACAGCATTTTATTCTGGCAACTTTCCAAGATTATACAAGCAATGTTTAATGTGTCCCTGGTTTTTTGGGCTTTTGACCCCCCCCCCCAATAAATTTGGCTTTTTCCAGATTTCTTGTGCTGTGAAGTTGAGATGCAGTTGAATATTGAATAGATTTTACAAGGAGCTGAGAGATGCAGTGGAAGAGAAGTTTAGTGCTGCTTATGCTAAGTCAGCTTACATTATTAATAGCACAATAGGTCGTGTACTTGCCTTTGATGCAGAAGGTTGTTGGTTCTACTCCCACAAGGGGTGAATGCTGCCATACTGAAAAAGTTAAGATACTAACTATGAGCCTGTTATCAGTCTGCCATCCATTTCCTATTGCAATATTACTAGCTTATCATTTTTAATGTAATATAGGCAATTTATTCCTCAGGGGCATCAGACACTTTATTTTTCGATGAAACCAAGAAATATAAAGGTGTTTGCTAGCAGCAACCTCTTCATTAGTTACAGATGTATTTAATGTGGAATTATTTAGATGGCTTTTTTACTTCTTCAGAGATTGTGCATATTTACTGATAATGGTGGACTGTAGAATTGTGCATATTTACTGATAATGGTGGACTGTAGAATTGTGCATATTTACTGATAATGGTGGACTGTAGAAGTTTGAGTAGACTTTTATGATGGAAATGTTCTGAACTGGGAAGTTTTGTCATTATGGGTGCATGCATTTTGTTTCATTGTTTACTGGAAAGATGTTCTGAATTGGGCAGTTTTGTCATTATTGGTGCATGCGTTTTGTTTCATTGTTTACTGGAAAGATGTTTTGAATTGGGCAGTTTTGTCATTATTGGTGCATGCGTTTTGTTTCATAGTTTACTGGAAAAATGTTCAAAACAATAGGAAGGTGTATCAAAGAGCACATGTATGTTTCATATGCAAGGGGCCTATGATTTGAAAACAGCCCAGAATTAATCTTTATCTGCCACTGGTAAAATGTATTTTCTTTGAATGTGGGTTTCAATGCTGTTTCAATGAATGTGAGTTTCAGGGGCAGAAAAATTTTAATGCTAAGTTTGTTTAGCAGATGTCTTAGTGTTTGTGCTGTAAAATGCAAAATAAAACTTTCAAATGAAGTCCAAATCATCATAGAAGTAAATCAGTATACACATTAGTGTTTATGGTAAATGGATTGAAATAGCCAAGTAATGGATCATTTGGAATGGCTGCAGGGGGAGGCTCCATTCGACCATGATTTTGTGAGGGGGAAGGGCGGCAAACTTAAAGACAGCCCCAGCTGAAATAAATCTCCCAACTGTCCAGATTTTCTAAGAATTAATAGATTTTTGCTTCTTATTTTTGGTTTGTTCCTCATAAAATTTGTGGTTTTCTGGCAAATCATTTAGGAATTAAGTCACTAAATAATGACACACTGAGTTTCAGACTTCATAACCTTCAGAAAAATGCATGCTAAAGTAAGACCTGTTGTTCTATCAACTGTCTCTCTTTTTTTTCATAGACAGCACCTTGTTCCTCTTGTAGTATAACTTATTAATGCTAGATGTCTACCATGGAGGCCTGTTTTTTTCTTGGGGATATTGTTTTGATCCTATCAGGTACAGCAATGTCAATAAATTTGTATATGTGATTGTACAGGGTATTTGTGTACACCTTAGTAAGGTGTCA
This sequence comes from Protopterus annectens, assembly GCF_019279795.1. Classification (NCBI taxonomy): domain Eukaryota; kingdom Metazoa; phylum Chordata; order Ceratodontiformes; family Protopteridae; genus Protopterus; species Protopterus annectens. The sequence continues at coordinate 742,861,558 of NC_056744.1, forward strand.
ATGCCATCTTTGAGAACAAGAGCTCAGAAATTATTTGTTCCATCCCTTAGGAGGGGATAATTAGCTTTGATGACATTTTTTGGCCTGATTTCACCTAAGAGGGATTCAGGTTTTATAGCTACTTCAAATACGACTGACTTGTGATCAGATTTAAGCAGTGAGGATCCTATACCTGTGGTGGTGCGACAGTCACTCATGTTGGTGAAGACCAGGTTGAGAATATTTGAACCCCTTGTGGGGTTGCATACTATTTGTTCCAGGGTATTATTGTTAACAAAGTCCACAAACCTTCATGTGAGCATGTTGGTACTCTTATAAGTTTCCCAGTCAATGGAGGGATAGTTAAAATCGCCCATGACTAGAGTGTTTGGTTGTAATTTGATTGACTCAAGTAGGTCCAAATAAGCAGCGTGGGTGTCGTGGTTCATTGAAGGGGGCCTACAGCTAATGATGATTTGAAGGGGGGGTCTTACCCAGAGTTAGTTGAATTGGAGTAACTCCATGGAGTTTTCCTGTCTAACCAGTCAAGAGGTGTATTTATTTTGGATGACGATAGATATTACTCCTCCTCCTTTGGTTCTCATGCATTCATTTTGCTGTTTTGAACGTTTGGAAGGCATCGTAGCCTTACAAGGCTGGGGTACTTTCTGTGAGCTTCAACCAAGATTCTGTGACTACATAGACATCAACATCATCCAAGGAGAGGAGTGCTTTCAGAGAGTGTAGTTTCTGATTTAAACTCCTAGGGTTTAGCAGCATAACCTTTAATTTATTTTTGACGATATTTTCACGTCAGAAATTTCGTTCTTGAGACCTTGCCTAAAAAACACACTATAGGGGAGGCAAATGCCTTAGACAGTAACTGTCAGCCTAGAGGTGACAGGTGAAGACCATCTGTAGCAAAGCAGTGTGGTCTATCAACCATGTCATCCAAGGCTGACAGGAACTGGATCCCCTTAGAATGACACCAGAATCTAAAGCCAATTTTTGGAAGTCAATCATTTTTTGTTTATACTGTGATGTCATCCTAGGTGAGGGTAGAATGCTGCTCAAGGCTAGGGACATACCTGCCTGGGACACACATTCAGAGAGCTCAGTCGTGTCTCTCTTCATATAGTCCAATGAGATATCTCTCAAGTCATTCACACCAGCATGACCTATGACAGAGTCATAACAGTACTTGTTGAGAGACTTGAGTGCATGTGTGATCTGACGGATCCTGGCACGTGATAGACAGCTGACCGTAACCTTCTCCTTGTCCAGCCTGGTGAGTTGGACGTCTGTGTTTCTCACAATGGAGTCACCTATGAATACAAATTTGGTTTAGATGTGCTTTGCCTTAGGGCTTATTTGTTGAGGCACTGATGCTTGTGTTTTTATGCAGTAGGTGCTGTATTAGGTGTAGCAGGTTTGTGTTTGAAAGGTCTCTGGTGTTTAGGTAAGTTTCTGGTGAGTACCTCAGCATATGATAGTTTATGTGTTGGGTGCATGATTTGCAAAGAAGGTGTAGTATGTGAGCTGACAACCTGTTCAGTGTTACTGTTCTGTGCATGAGAGAGCAAGGATTCCAGATTCTTAGTGTACATGCATCTCTCACAAATGGTACTTGGATGATATAGGAGTACAGGGCTGTCAGTGTACATGACACAGTTTCTACGCTGCCTCAGGATACCCATGTCAATCAGGCTGGTAGCAGAAATGGAGGAAAAGTGACCATCCATAATGCTAGGTTAAATCATGTTTTTACAATGGGGAGAGAAAATGGAGGGGTGTGGTATAACTGGGTTCTCTAAGCGGGGTCTATATTAATGGGGTGCTCTATAAAGGGTCTATACTAGTTTGGGTTCTGTAAATGTTATGATACTATTGTAGATTTGGTGGTTTTGGGACTGCTTAAGGGGCAAAAGCACAACTGAGGTGCTCTCTGAGCAGCTAAGTGCAATTTAATGACTTCTCGGATGGCTCACAGGTAGCTACTATTGGAAAACTTATCTACAGAAGTTTTTGCGTCTATAACCACCAAAGGTTACCCGCGCTGTGCAGTAGTGAGCAATAGTGCATGGTGGTGCACTTCACGTAAACAGATGAATACAGCAGAGCAGTGGCAGGTCACCTAACTCTGTGGAGCTGTGTTAAAACAAGTGCAAACCTGCACAAATGCAGGGCTTATGTAGCAACAGTATGCACACTCAGTTAAACAGTTTAACCAATAAAAAAATCTCAAAACTGAGCCCAGTAGCAGCAGCCTTCAATCAGATGAGTCCTAACTGCACTCTCCTGCCACAAGGGTGGCAGGGGGGGCCTCTCCAACAAAAGATAACCTGGTTTAGTGCTCAATTTAAGAAACAGAACCAGATTCAGCAGGTCTGAATCTTGTCTGTGCTACAGCAGACAAGAAGTGGAACAAATCAGCAAGAACAGTTTTAAAAAATCAGCAATATAACAAAAATACAATTTAAATGTGCAAAACACAGTCTAACATTGTAGTTATGGTTAGCAGAAGGCAAGAAATTCCTTGGATTGCACAGATGAATGCAGCAGAGCAGTGGCAGGTTGCCTAATTCTGTGAAGCTGTGTTAAAACAGTGATCAAACTGAATTAAACAATTTAACCAATAAAAAAGCTCAAAACTGAGCTCTTCCTTCAATCAGATGAGTCCTGACTGCACTCTCCTGCCACAAGGGTGCAGGTGGGCCTTCTCCAACAAAAAATACCCTGGTTTAGTGCTCCATTTAACAAACAGAACCAGATTCAGCAGGTCTGATTCTTGTCTATGCTACAGCAGAAAAAAGTTCAACAAATCAGCAAGAACAGTTTTAAATAAATCAGCAATATGTCAAAAATCAGTTTAAAGGTGCAAAATATGGTATAAAATTATACTTAGGGTTAGCAGAATGCAACCGATTCCTTGGATTGCACAGATATATACAGCAGAGCAGTGTCTGGTTAAACTCTTATGTTGAACTCTAACTGCATCTCTATTATGCTGAAACCCAACTGCAAACTGTTGCTTGTTGTTATTGTTGCAAATGTGTAAAGAAGTGTGTATCGCGTATACTGACATTGATGTCTGTGCTATATTTGTGCAGTAAGTGTGTGTTAGATATGCATTAGCTGATTTTAATGTCTGTACTATATGTTAACATGATAACTGTAATTGTTTTTCTGCTGGCTGAAAAAGGCCAGTGTAATTGCCCTGTTAACAAATAACTAATAAATAAATGCATGGAGTCAAATACTGGAGTCAGAAGAGGTGATCTGATAATGCCTATGCTGGATTAAAGATTTGTATAGGGATGCAGTCCCTGACAGACGTTGTGGGTTTGACTTAGCAGTCTTATATGCTGTGGGATTGGTTGAGATTAATAAGGAGGGGATTCCACTGTCAAGACTTGGGGGACTATGGCAGCTGGAATGGCATGTGGATAGTCTGATAGCTCTGACAGTTTCCAAGATAAGGTGTGGATTACAGAGGCTTTAATCACTGCTGTCATGTTTGTGGGGGTATTCTGAGAGGCTGCACTACTGAGTGTCTCAATCCTAATATGCAGCTCAGATGTGAGACAGACACTGCCATAAACAGTGACTTTCTTGAGCTGAACACAGCTATCCTTCATGGACTGGAGGATGTGTTGGCAACTCTGTTTTTAGTTTGGTGGCATCATTTAATAGCTACCAGTGGCTTACCTTGTATTGGAGCCACAATTTACACCATTTTATTGCTCAGTATTTGCCAAATTATGTTTTTTTACATTTTTAAAAACTTTGATGAGATTTTGACAAATGCTTACAAGGTGCTTGTGTTACTAACAGTAATGGGACCTGGCTCCATGGCATAGAGGGATAAAGCCCTGATTATAGCTCAGATGACTTAAGTTATTTTTGTGGTACTGGAAGAGAGAGGGGAAAGGAGAGTAGGAATGAGCAGGGGACACTGGCTTGCAAGTGATGATGAATAGAGGACATGGGCTTGGCACTCTCAAGCAGGTGATGGCAGCTCTTCTTGGGTATGTGCAGGAGCATGCATGTACAGGCATGAATATAAGAGGCCCTTGAAGTGCCATGGCACTCATATCACCCACTAGGTGGCAGACTTTGGGTATAATTAGAAATACCCCAGCTGTTTGACTAGAAAAGATCGAAGGCTGAGTGAAATGTCACCAATGGGGGCTGATGCAGGGATAGGATTGTTTTTGAGACTGGCCCTCACCTGCAGGTCCTTTGCTTGGGCTTCTAGTTTAGGTGGTCAGTGAGGGGACAGCGCCATAGAATGATGATGATGATGATCCTCTGATGGCTACAAGACCTAGCAACCTTCATGCATGCCTGGGTGAAGACTGCCTCCAGTCAGTTGTTGCCTGAGTCAGTGACCACATTGCTGTCAATAGGGAAATAATGTGCTAAGACACATGGGAGTCAGGCTGATGGTCAGTAATGGAGGAGGCAAAAAATATAAGTAGTGGAATCTACTGTAATGATTTTTTATTTGTGAGAACAAATTCTTCACTTCTTGTAGAATGTTTAGTTTTTCCTTTCCTGAGAATAAACTATTGGTAATAGACATTGAGAATGAATTGGTGCTGTTCCTCTACACACTATTCATCTCTTTGCAACATAGATACTAGTATATATAAAATATATAAAAAAGATATTCAGGCTAATCGATTTTTGCATACACCAAGTATGCATCCTAGACACATATTTAAAGGCATAGTCACTAGCCAGTATTTTAGAGCTAGTAGACTTAATACTAGGGAAGAGAAATATAATGAACAGTTGAATGAGATGTATAATGACTTTAAATTAAGAAAATATAATGAATCCCTCCTACAAGACCTTAAACAACATGTAGGGAGGGACAGGACAAGCTTGGCTAAACTGTACTTTGGAATGGGTGGTTATCAGGGAGTAGAAGAAACGTAACATCAAATAGGGATGGATATGTTAGATATGTGAGTATTTACAATTTAAGGTCTAGTTCAGTGACTAATATTGTTAAGAAGAATTGGTCAATTTTATGTGCCCAGCATGAGATAGCTAAAGTTGTAGGGCAAGTTCCACACTTTCTCTTTTAGAAAACACAAAAATTTAAAACAGCAATTAAGTTACTTAGAGATGAATACTTACAAGAAATTAAGACTGATGAATAAAGCTGGCAATAAACCTTGTTTTAATTGTGTAAATTGTAGGTATATTAAAACTGATTTAGTGTTTGAACTTCCTACGACTTCACAGATTTTTGAAATTAAATGTACAGTAACCTGTTTGGCAGAAAATATAATATACTTAGCTATGTGCACTTTGTGCACTGCATTTTATGTTGTAAATGCAGTAGAAGGTTAAAAGACTGTATCAGTGAGCATGTATCTGACCTAAAGAGACAAGTTTTAACTAATGCTCTGGCCAAACATTCGATGGAAAATGGTGTAAAACATCTGTTTAATTTTAGAATGCTGCAAGTAGTTCCTATGAACTTGGGGAGGGGGGGTGACCTAACTAACCAGCTGGATGTAGCAGAGTATAAATGGATACTGAGATTGAATGAAGATAAAATACCAGGGTTAAGTGGAACTGTTACTATAAAACCTATACTGAAAAAAAAAAAGCAAATGTGCCTCTAGTACCTGAATGTACCTTTAATTTAATTGGATTGTATAATGATTAATTAATTAATTAATTGCAATTGTAATTTTATTGGTTGGCTGTGTCTTTTATAATTGTATTTAAAATCATACTTTTGTTTTAGTTTTTATTACACACTGAGGAAGGGTGTTATATCCGAAAGCTTTGTGTTTGGAAGTGTTATTAAAGATTTTATCCTTCGACGTTGCTGGTTTGGCTTTTATCCTGTCTATTTAAGTTGCAGGCTATATTGAAGTCCCTGGAATGGGTAGCCCCAGACCCATTTGATTTACAGATATGCAGTAAGGTCATAAGGATGTGTCTTGGGTTGCTCTGCAGGCCAGACATAAGTCTCCCCTAAGAAGTCTGTACGATATGGAGTATAGTGACAGGGATTTTAGTCTGTCCATGTAAGGCACATGCTGGGGGCCCTTGATCTTCTTTGTTAGAAACCTCTGAGGTCTCTCTAATTGCTGTAGATGCTTAGTATGGTACATACCGAATGGGGCATTATAGTCGATTAAGTATAGGGGAGTTATAACTTCTTTTGCTCTCTAGGCGATGCTTTTATTAATCAAGTGAGCTACGTAGACACATTGTGGTCGAAGTTAAGGTCGGGGTTAACCTGTGATCCCAGGTCCATTACCACGTCATGGGTACTTAGGGTGTTATTGATTTGGTAGTGTGAAGGGACATAGTTTGTGCCAAAGGGAATGATGATGCATTTCTTTGCATTCAGTTTGAGACCGTGACTTATATACCAGTCATTGGTCTGTGTGAGACCATCCTGGAGTATACTGACAGATATACTTGCTCTAAATAATATAATTTTTGACTAGAAAATGAAGGAATCAAACCCAAGACTCTGCATACCTCTCAACTGTCCAGATATTTGCCTTATATTTTTCATTTGCTCCTCATAAAATTTGTGGTTTTCTGCAAATCACTGAGGATTGAAATCACTGATGACATGTATTTGAGTTTCTGCCTTCATATCCTTCAAAAATGCATGCTAACATAAATCATATTATTCTAGCACCTTTCTAAGTTTACAAGAGTAATATTTAAAATCTGTCCCTATTTTTTGGGCTTTTGACCCCTCATTATTTTAGGCTTTGTCCAGATTTATTGCTCTAAGAGTTTGACAGGTATACTATGCTGTATAACAACTATATAGCTAAAGTGGCATTTTGTTTGTGTTCATGTAATCAAAACCTGAAACCATGTCTTTTTTGCTTTCAACCAAAACATAGCAATTTGAAATGAACAATATGTATAGTGAAAGTGAACAGCAGGTGTTAATGAGACTGTATGAAACAGGGGAGAAGCATGTGACGTGTAACTAGTTATAATAAACCTGCTCAGTAATGCTACAGTTTATGTAATGACTGAAACACAGCTAAAGATAACACCACTAATGCTAACAGCAGTCTAGATTTAGGACATAACATAGTAACACCATCTTCTGACTCTTCTCTAGTAGAGAATAGTTATTTTAAGTGTGGTCAAAATGAAATAATGTCATGATCTGAGTAAAGACAGAACAGAAAACAAATCTATTGAATATGGTAATGCACCCTAATTAACAGATGTTTGGGCTTTTGCAGCAACAGACCTTTTGCCCAGAACTTGGCAATAATGAGTTTAATGCTTGCAGGCACTTGTCTGCTCTGCTACTGAATTGCTTTTCCCGCATTCATGACTCAGTTATAAACAATTAAAAATCCACAAGGCAGTCTTATAGTGAGGTTTTGTGCAGAGTGCAGGAGAACCATTGTATGGATTTATCCCACAAGGCAAGACTGTAGAGACAGCTTTAAAATGTATGGTAGCTGTCGACTTGCCAAGAACTATAGCCATTGCAGCACTCTGTTGAGTTGTAACCTTTATGCAGAATGTGGGTGGCAACCCTACCATCTAATGTTAAAACAGACCATGATTCCCAGAGGTCAGGAAATTGCATCAGGTAATTCTGAATTTTTAAAGAGGGGGCAAAGTTAGGCTGGGACAAGCTGGAAAACAAAAAGTTGTGTATGGCTAGTCTCAAGGTTCAGTTTTGATATCAACTGGTCAGTGATCAGAACATACCAAGAGGTTTTGACAAGTCTAATGTTACTATGATCAGTACAGCAGAGTGTATGGAACTGTTTCTCTATTAAAGCATAAAGTGAACATAAACTGTATTTAGTGAAGTTCTTGAAAGATGATATGAAGACTGTAGGCCTCAACTGGCAAAAAGTGATCTTAAGGAGCTTGTATTTCTGTTGAGGGAATGTGAAGGAAGCTAGGAGAGTTTGACCCATCCTCAATAGACTGAAAAATGTTAGCAAGTCATTTAACATTCCACAGTGTCAGGTGCTGACTGTAATCAGAGAAGATTAATGCCAAGGTCCTCCATAAAGGAGTGCATTGATCATTCAGGTCAACTCAGTTAATCACCTTATGGTGGTACTGCAAATTACTATGAATTACTTTCATCATGGCCCAATAATTCCAAGACTTAGGTAGAGTCTTAGTGGACCAAATTAATGCTGAAATCAGAGGAGGAGATTTGTTTCTAAACTTATCGATAATGGGCTACAGTATGCATTAACATTGAGGAAACCTGGACAATATTAGTCACTTGTCAACTACAAGCCCTAAAACAAGCTATGAACCAAGTGAATGGAGGATGAAAACAGTTATCCCCTTTCACAAGATTAGACCCTGGAAACTACAAACTAAGCCATGGAATGAATTGTCATAGAAATGGTCAACAAAGACATTAGCAACTACAAACACTGGACTTCTTCTAGTCTGGTTTTGTCAAAGGAAGGTCATGCCTACTTAATCTGGTAGACTTCTTTGAGAAGGTAACCAAGGCTATAGATGAAGAGAAAATGGTGTGTACTGCCTACCTAGGCCTGGTTAAAGTGTTTGACACAGTACCCCACTCAAGTATTATAGGCAAACTCACCATACAAGGCATAAATCCCTACATAACTCATTGGATTGCCAGCTGGCTCACAATGCTATTTAAGTGAGTAGCTCCAACCCAGAAATTGTGGCTTTGATGAAAAATGATATGTAACTTATCTACTTGTTTTAAAACAAATTAAAAGCATGCAATTACTTTGTCTGATGATAGTGTTAGGTAGCTGTGCAAATCATAGTATGCACCTTGTTCATACTTTTTGAACTTACAGTGGTTCTCTTAAACAAAGTATCTATTATGGAAACTTTAATAAATATACATTAGCAATTTCGAGTTTACATTGTAATTCACTTAGTCTTAAGAACAGCTGCCAAACAACCCATCAGTTCATTTTCCTGAATCAGGGATGTAAAACATATTGCTTTCATCCATGTTCATTTGTTTGGGAAAAAACTGAGCAGCGTATCTTTTGTAGTGCTTTGCAGTCTGTATTTAAGATCGCTACAATTTCTGTACAACTGCTTCTACTGTAGCCTCAATATAAAATTGTTTCCAGACTTTTCTTTTACTGCATAAAGTAAGATACTTGCAACGCCTTTACTTCTGTGGAGTTGGGTATTTGCTGTCTGGCCATCTGTGTAATTGGAGAAATAACCTTACTACATTTTTTAATTCTAGGTACTAATGCGGGGAAGACCACAACAGTTCAGCATCAAGCAGCGATGCTAGGAAGTGCACCAGATCCTGTGGTCACTCTGATGCCTGCCCCTCTGTATGCATTAGATAGTTATGCATGCTATCCTAACCAGTATGCAGAATACACACAGGTATGTTGTACAGAGTCTTTCACAGGGTTTAATCTCTTTTGTGTACATTTTTTTTTATTTGTTTTTTAAGTAATAAGGCCAAGGTTGTTTTTGTGTATCGAGGCAATGAACTGTTTTAATCAGAAAGGATAGCTAATCCCTGATACAGTGGTTAAGTGTCATGGAGTATGAAACAATATTGAGTTGCTGTAACAGAAGCGACTACAATTGCGTGGAATATGAAATGACATTACTTTGGTTCAGTAGAATATGCATCTTTGAGCAATGTATGTTGTAGTGTTATTTTTAATAAAGCTTGACTGTTTTTTTCATTTTTAAACAGAGTAAGGTACAGCAGTAATTTACTATCCATGATTTCCATGCCGTACGCATTTGGATTAATCTCTACATTTTTTTTTACATGTAGTGTGATGATATTGTGTGGCTGAAGAGTGCAGTATGTTATTCATAAGTTAGTAATATTATTTATTCACTGATCACTTTATCGTGACATACACTACTCACCACCATTGTTAGAAAAATAGACAGTGGTAAATAGACAGGTATGCTGGTTGTATACAAATAGCTTCATTACTTACTAGATTGAAGGTGGAAGAAACTGGTTTATAGTTATTAATTTGTAGTTTAGTCTACATTCTTGAATCAACAAATGGAGAAGAGAAGATGGTACATGAGGCCTCTGCTCATAGCCTTTCCATTTACTGATATAAATGGATCACTTCAGTATGTGTTCTTGAAAGATCTGAAACATATACTTGAAAGACCAGAACTTTTTGTGCTCATGGAATGTGGATTTTTTTTTTTATTCCTTAAATGATTGTCTGTGCAATGTGTCATAGTGGCAGAGTCCACTGATGCCAAGTTGTGCGTGCTTTACCCCGTCTGATGCTATTAGAGAGGCTGGCACTATTTCATTTTCATAGTACAGTGCTGTAACATTTTGTACCAAGGTGGCATGCTGAACAGTTAACCAAGTAGCTGTCATGTTGACAACCTTGGGTGGGTGGGTAGGTTGACAGGCTTTGAGACATGCAGTATCTGTGAATTAAAGGCTGTCCTGGCTTGTATACTGTATACGCTCTTCTATTATTTGAATATGCATACTGTGCCTTGTCCCCTGCTGTTCTTCTGTCACTTTGATTATTTCCTATCCCTGTCCTGTGTATGTTAAAATCTCTTCCTCATGTTTTTTTCTTGATACTATGCCTACCTTTAACTGTATCCAAGCATTTGTTACTCTTTATTAAAGAATTGTCCCCACGTTGGACTACCTTCATTTTGTTTTAATCCTCTATGTTTAGTAGAGTGAGGTACTGTTATTGCTATGCTCCACCCTCACACACACACACAAACACACACACACACACACACACACACACAAAATGCACACACACACACACACACACACACACACACACACACACACACACACACACGCACACGCACACGCACACACACAACAATGCGAGTGCGTATGCACACACACACACACACAAATGTAAGCGCGTATGCACACACACACGCACACAGACACACACACACACACACACACACACACACACACACACACACACACACACACACACACACACCGTTTTGAGACTGTGTGTGCTAAATAAATTTGTATATCTGTCTCACTCTCTCTCCCTTTGTTTGAGCATATATTGAAATGACCAAATTCTTCAGGCCCCTCAAACTTCATGTCTTCTTGCTGATTCTAGAATTTTATGCAGTTTTTCAGGAGGGATTGCCCAAAATTGCCAGTGTGAGAAAAAATGTCACCTCTCTCCTTTTGCTGACACTGTATCTTCCTTTGAACCATGGTGTCATCATCATTGACCCCATTCTTCCCATTTTCTACAGGAGGTCAAGGTATCATGTCAAATGTTGACATCTCTGTATCGATTCAGTGCTAATCTCTTACATATTTCAGCAGTCATGCCAGACTGATGCAAGTCTTCTCTCGCACAATCCATCCATCTCTTTACTGGATACCCTAATTTCCTCTTGCCTTCTACCCGCCCCTCCCAAATCTTCATCAAATTGTCTTCTGCTTTCCTATACATGTACGCGAGCCACAGTAGTCTGCTTTTTTTGTACTTTTTCCTGCAATTGGACCTACTTTAGTTTCTGATCTGATGTCATCATTTCTCCCTCTGTCCCATAGTGTGCATCTACATGTCATCTCAGACACTTCACCTCCATGACCTCTAGCTTCTTCAATTGCTGTGCCTTCACTGCTTAGGTTTCTGTCCATACAAAGCACTAGTTGCAACACTGTTATGTATACTTTATTTTTCAGCTTATTTGCACTCTTCTGTCATATACTAACCCTGACACTCCATGCCAGTTGACTGCATCTCCCTTAGTCTATCTTTCACCTCCTCATTCAGACTTCTGCCACCCATATACTTGAAGATGTTAACCAGTTCCATTGTTTTCCCTTCTGTCTTAGTTTTCAGCTTTTTCTGGGTTACCCCACTTGCTGCCATGACAACTATCTTGCCTGTACGCCGTTTCATCACATGTTCCTTCAGTTGTGCATTCCATTCCCTTATCATTTGATGAAGCTGCTATTCAGAGTCTGCTTATAATTCCATATTGTCTGCATATAGCAGCTTCGTTGATCTGTCCCCTCCAAACTGTTAGTTAATGTAGTCCATCACCAGTATGAATGGTAGTGGGCTCAGAGCTGAATCCTGATGCACACCTGTTCCATTAGGAATCCCTCTATGAGTCTAAACACTATTCCTACTTGACTCATTAGGTCCTTGTGCATAGCCTGTACTAATTCTACACATGTTTCTGGGACTTAAGACCTCCTCAGGACTGTCCAAGTCAGCTTTCTTAGGACTTTCTCATATGCTTTCTCCAAGTCTAAAGATACTCAGTTGGACTCTTTCCTTATCTGTAGCTTCTTCTCCATCGTCTATCTCACTGCAAACATCAAGTCATTTGTGTTACATCCTGATCTGAATGCAAACTGCTCATCTCCTATCTTACTTTCTGCATATTCATTTATCAGTCACCCTCTGCAATACTTTCATGCAGTGTGACAGGACTTTAATACTTCTGTACTGCCCACAGTTGTGGATGTCCCCTTTGTTCTTGTACAGTGTCACTAGAATATTTATTCTCCAGTCATCTAGGATACATCTTTCTCTCCATTCTCCTGTGAGTACCCTCTGGAGCCATTTCTCCCCTAACTTGTCCAAAATTTGGATCATATCTACCATCATCCAAGCCTGCTGCTTTCCATGACTTCATTTTTCTTAATGCTGTTCTTACTCCTTCTGTGGTGGGCTCATCTTCTTTCTTTGTAGGCTGTGTGTGGGGCAGTACCTTGTCTGTAAGGTTTTCTTCATTCAAAAACTGCTGGAAATACTTCCTCCATTTACATTTGATGTCCAGTAGATTGGTTGATGCTGCCATTATGAATGGTGTCTGAAGAGTATCTTTATATTTCTGTCTTTGCCTTGCAACCTGATTCAATATCTTTGTCTGCTGAGTCACTTTCCAGAAGCTTGTAAGGAGCCTCTGATGCCTTGTTCTTTGCTATTGTGACTGCTCCCTTAGTCTCTTTGTTAGCCAGTCAGTATTCCTTCTTAGTCTTGTCTGTGTTTTCTACCTCCCACCTTTTCCTGCCCTCCTTTTTTTTTTATCCCTTCCTGAAACTCTGAATTAAACCACCAGTCTTCCTTGTCTACCCTATTTCCACATTTCCTGTACACCTTCATATCTACTGGCTAAAACCAGTACGTTGTCACATACATTAGTTTTAGTCATCAGATTTGAAAGCTGTTTTCTATTCAGTAACTTTTCTAGTTTGATTTACTCACTAGATATATGGTGGCATGTACTATTGTTAAATTTATACTGCTACTCCCCTGATCACTCCTTATCTAAAGCATCAGTTCTCTGTTCGGAAGACAGGTTGTTACATTTTGTTGTCTTCTGCAAAAAGCTGTAGGCTGTTTCATGTTTAACTTACATTTTATTTAGAAGACGTTGATTAGAAGCTTTCATAATTCTAAGTTATTAAGCAGTGTCCTCGAGCATATAGAGTGATTGTATACTCTGGCTTACAGACGTGATGTTCAGATCATTTGATCATGTATCACTATTGTTCAAACATAAAAGCTCATGTGTCAAGATGGTAGTGTCCCATCCCTGTTGGATGATCCCTAAAGCTTTATATGTTAAAAAAAGCATGGCATAGCACTTTTACTCACTCTGTGGCATTTCTATTCTAATCTGCTTTTTCAGTGCACACCATTGTCATCTCTGCTATTGCATCACACCATCTATCACATTTGAAAGTATTTTACTTAGGAAACAAGCCTAGCAAGGTACCTGTACCTCTTTTTTGTTAATTCACACCCACTAAGGTCATAAAGCTGTTTAGGCCATAAATTTACAATTCTTTGATTCCACACTATTGCAAAAAGCTACATTCTTTCCATTTCTTGGGGCTGTAAACATGTTAAACATTTAATAGTCGAAGATAAATAAAGCTGATAACCACTGGCAGCAAATTCACTAATTAGCTGAGCTTTGCAAGCCAAGAAATGTAACAATCTGGCTGACTTCGGGAAGGGAGACAGAACTGAAACTTGTGAAATATCACTTTAAAAAAGCATATGTTACCTCAGTTTCCATTATCCATTTCCATTATTCATTATCCATTTTCAAGAACTTTTTATAAATTGTGTAAAGATATGTAAGAAACACATATGTAAGAGTCAGTACAAAAGTCACTGACATTTTTACTGAAAATTCTCAATTTAACATTATTTCTTACTATTTCCATTCTACCTGAATACTATTGTAATGTAATGCATTATGTGCAATAAATAACTTTCCAAGAAAATAAGATAATGTCAGCATGTCTGTCCTTGTGAGGGCATTCAGGGTTAGGAAAAAAAAATAAAATTAGTATTAAGTAGTTATTGTGGCACTGACAGATTTTGATTGGGTAGAAGTTCATGTGTGTGTATGTGTATATATACACACACACACACACACACACACACACACACACACACACACACACACACACACACACACATATATATATATATATATATATATATATATATATATATATAATATATTCTTTCAGTTTTTGCACATAGTGATCCTTTAATGGGCTATTTGTTCATGCAACCTCACAGGGAACAAACAGGGCAAGTTTTATTCTGCCTGTCAGTGATCATTATTTCACTGAGGTGTATCAAAATGAAAAAAGTGAGAATATTGTAGTCCATTATGTGAGGGGTGCCTTCCTGGGAAAAAAAAATTCTGCATTACGTTTGTTAATATCATTAAGCATTCAAGTATGTATGTTGTAAGTATGTAAGTAATGGAGTTTATAGCATACAAGTTACTCTTGCTAAGCTTTTGTAATGTGAGCTTAGATGCATCTAAAAGACACAGTGGAACTGTTTACTTCAGTTTTCTGATGCCTGTTTAATCATTTTTATTATTTTTAATTCAAGTCACTTATGTCACCTTTTCATTGGACTGTTTGGAATCTTTAGTACTGTGCTGTCTGTACACTCTGTAAAGCTTTGCCAGATACAGTAACAACAGCACACCCATTTTTTTCTCCATGTAACAGCCATTCTTGTATTCTTTTGGTCTGTGATATTATGAAGAGTTTTATCAAAGCAGCCTTGATAGCATAAGGAGCAAATATTCTCTTGCATTATGCCTTTCTTTTTTGAACTGAATAGGGATATAAACAATACATTGTTGACAAGGTTGATTGGCTTGTTAAATGAGAAAATACTCTTGCCAGCTTCTTTTTTCGGTTTATTTACTATGCACACACTTAGTTTTTTTTTCTAAGTGTCTTTACTTCATGTTATAGAGTAATTATTTTCTGCATAGATATCCATTACATTGCGAGCCCTAGTGACCCCCACCAGGTGTTTTTTTCTAGGTTAGCTTAATTAGTCCTCTAGAAATCCACTGTTCTATCCACCCATCTGCTTTCTAGACTGTTTTGATTCCTGGTGCATGTGTAAGGGTCACAGACTGGCAAGCTGAGAAGGATAGACTTCCCTAACCCCAGCAACAGAAGATGACCCATCTTCTTTGATTATAGTTCTTCACAGCTAACTTAGCAGTTTAATCAGATCGCAGGTATTCCTGGCAAATGTAACAGTTTAATCAGATCACAGATTTGGATTAGTTAGCAGTTTAAGTGGATCACAGATGTTCCAGGTTAACTTAGCAGTTTAATCAGATCACAGGTGCTCCAAGTTAACTTAGCAGTCTAATCAGATTACAGATGTTCCAGGTTAATTTAGCAGTTTAATCAGATTGCAGGTGTCCCAGGCTAACTTAGTAGTTAAATCAGCTTACAGGTGTTCCAGGTTAACTTAGCAGTTTAATCAGATCACGGGTTTTCCCAGCTAATTTAGCAGTTTAATCAGATTGCAGGTGTTCCAGGTTATCTTGGCAGTTTAATCAGATCACAGGTGTTCCAAGTTAATTTAGCAGTCTAATCAGATTACAGATGTTCCAGGTTAATTTAGCAGTCTAATCTGTGCAAGACACTGTCAGTTTGCCCCATGGCTTACTCACAGTGAGCTGAGCCAAGTACATCTGCTACAGGAGGTGTCTAAAGGGCATCCTCACTAGGTACCTAAACCACCTTGGATGATTCTTATCAACTTAGAGGAGCAGTGGTTGTATTTATTTATCTTCACACATTGCTGCACTTCTTATTGTATCACAGATAATGAATTGAGCAAAGGCAGAAAGGAGCTTTGTTTAGTGCTTTTTCAGTAATTGCAAAACTATGTTACGTATATGCTTCAGGAATATTGGCTTAAAGTCTATATGACAGACAACACGTTTGCCATAATACTTGACTTTTGCGTGGTATATCTAGAGAAATTGTAAGCGCTTTTCATGGTTTCGATGTACAAATTGTCAGAGGTTGCATGTTTATGTAAATAATTTCATCAGACAAGCAACACAGACTACATGCCCTCATGAGGCAACAACTGGAGAAGCAACAAAAGACATACTTCGGTATGCATTTATCCTGACATACTACAAGTCATTTACAAAATTGTACAAAAACGTATTCACTTTCATTGTTGTGACTTACAAAATATATTCTAAGACTTCATGTTTAATGGATGCTGTTTCTATAAAGTTGTGTTTTATACTGAACAATTTAAGTGCTTATAACAAAATGCTATTACAGAAAGAAAAAGTAACTCAAGAACAGATGCAGAAAAAAGTAACAAATACACTAAAAACAGAACTGTGTAGAACTAATGTAAAATTATAAAGGTATCAAAAATGTATACTATTTGCTAGGATTCAAGCTTAGCTTATGCAGGACACGTGACTTCTTTTTCAGCGGCATTGCCTTGGACACTTGCTCTAGTTATTTATCATCTGCAAATCATCCATTGCTCAGTATTTCTATGGGTTGAGATCCCAAATTCAGGAAATTTCTCCAAGTAAATATCTGTTGATCTGTTCACTGTACAGGACTTTTCAGTTGACAAATCGAGTTGCGTACACGGCAGCTACACGTTGTCTTGTTCATGACATTGTTTTCCCATATTATTTCACCCTTGTAGTCATCATTCTATTCCTTCTCCAAAAACTGCTCCTAAAGATGCCCATCACAGAACAGTTTATAGCACAGATTGTTAAATCCTCTCTTAAACACAGTCCATTCAGCCATCTGCTTTCTATCCTCTCTTCCCTCACACCAACTCGCATTATTGCCTTTAACCTTCTTAACATAGCGCAGATTGGCAGCAGTAGTTTTTTATTCAAAAATGGTGAGTTATGTATGTATTGCTGATATTTACTCCACTTTGAGTCAAAATTAAATGTATATAGTACTGAAGAACATCTTAATTTCCTAGCTACTGCCCATCTACAAATTGTACTGTAGTAGTGAGTAAATAACAAAGAAAATCAAGTGGCTAAACCCTGAACAAAAGAAAGTAAGGCCATGCCTTCGTTGTTATACTGAATCATAACAATCATTTAAAATACTGGCATTTCTTTGTTGTAATTGCACTTTCTGACATGAGTATGCTGACCTTATGGGTTTTTGTCTTGTATGTACTGTTTCTGTGATTGAATGCTTGCTTTCTATTGCTAGTTCCAAAATTCATTTTTTCTTCTGCTTGGCAGTATGACTTTAGTAAAATAACTTTTTTTTACACCACAAACATTCCAACCCACATTTTTATGCTTTACACATAGGGTGGACAAAGTTGCTGTGAGAATGCAATATTTCTTTCTAAGAGATACCCATTTTATTGAGACTTCTTTATTTTGGGTATGTTGTTTATTCTGAAGAGATCTGAAAAGCAGTTGTGTTGTTCCATGTGTTGGTGTGAGTCATTTTATATGATGATTTTGTCCTCTTCTCACTTTTGAGATTGAACTATCAACAACAAACTTAGTGGATTCTGCATAAAATGTTTTTAAAGTCATATAACATATACTGGATATGGACAGCATGTAAGTTACTCAGTGTAATTGGTATCCCTGATTTGCAGACATTAACTTCGCACAGATTCCCCAAGTTTACATTTAAAACATAAAAAAGGTATCATCTGCTGGCTGAAAGCAACAGGGTTTTCTTTATACACTCTTCTTCAATTTCCTTGTCATAAAGATTCATCTTCTTCATCAGCTGTGCACTTTACAAGTTCATACCATCTGTATTCACTGATCAGATCTTCAGGATGTTTTGACAATAGCTTGGCCAGCCTCCCTCCTCACGCTGGATGACTGAGCATGCAAATACAACAATAAAATAAACAGTGGCCATATGCGTTTATGATCAGAGCTGCAGGAAATCTGACAACTTCTGCTGGTTATTCATCCAGCAGCTTTACCTAACAACTGAGTAAGCAAAACACAGTGCTAAGATAAACATTGTGTGTGGGTGTGCCTGTGCATGCACGTGCATACTTGTGTTTTTGTCATTTGGACCTGCATAATATTTGTCAGCAGCTTTTATCAGCTGTCTTTCACTCCTCTCAATCCGAACCAGTGAGCAAACAAGCCGTAGAAGTAAGGCAAACAGTATCTGAGTATGTTTGCTAATTGGAGCTGAGCTCTACTGTATTTGACAGGAGCTGCCACGAGCAAATGCAGCAGCAAAGCCAGCAAAACACACACACACACACACACACACACACACACACACACACACACACACACACACACACAGGAAGAAAAAGCAGTGACCAGTATATATAAAACAGTTACCTTTCAGAGCTAGTACATGGCACATTGCTGTATTTAATATCCTTTTCCTGCTATTGCTATTGACCTTTTTATGTAATGGTTCCAGTCTTGTTGCAGGCATTTCTCAAGCTAGGCCTGTTTCCATTGTATTAAGTAGCTGTTTCACTGTTGTCTGCACTTATAGTGCTGACCACTAAAGGAAGAGACTGTATAAATAAGGCATCAGTAAGTCAAAGTCAAAGAAAACATTATTGTCATTCAGAACTACACAGCAGTGTAGCTGAATGAAATTATAATGCTTCGTTCTGAATGCAGGAAACAGTTGCACATATAGACAGAGAAAAATTAATAAAATATCACAGTAGAAATTTAATAACTAGCGATTAGTAAGTAAAGTAGGACAGCAGTGACCCACACCCATCCCAGAACAGGAGACAAGGAAGACAGTGAGCAATATGAAGGTAATATTGTCAAAGTAAAACTGAAGCAGTAGCAGCATATCTATGATGAGATTGAATTATTGCACAGTTTGCATATTGCACTTTACAGTCCTTCAGTGTGGTAGGTGGGCTACCTTAGTATTGCACTTGATTATTGCACATCCATAAAAATAAGCCACTTGATAGGCTAGTTATGTAACAGAAGTGGTTGAGTGTTTCGACAGACTCATGGTTCGTTTTTCCCAAGAGTTCAACAGTCTAATGGAGAGCAGAAAGAAATTGTTATTTAGTTTGGTGGTCTTACAATGCAGGCTTCTGTATCTCCTGTCTGAGGAGAGGTAAGTGTACAGACCATTGGCAGGATGCATTGGATCTCTGGAAATCTTTTTGGCCCTGTCGATGCACCAGCATTTGTGTAGATCTTCCAGAGGTGTAAGGGAGGTGCCAATGATTATTTCTCCGACCTTACAACTCTTTTGAGAGCCTTCGGATCCTGATTGTTACAGCTCCCATACCAGACTGTAATGGTGTTGGTCAGAACACTTTCAATGGTGCCCCTATAAAAGGTCTGAAGTGTGGTGCTTGATAATTTTGCCTTCCTAAGTTTCCTTAGAAAGTGCAAGCATTGCTGAGCTTTTTTGACTGTGCTGGATACATGGACTGACCAGGATAAGTTCTCTGTGATATGAACACCCAAGAACTTTGTAGTCTTGACACTTTCCACTGTCATCCCTTTCATCACTAGAGGTTTGTGTGGTACTTGAGATCTTCTGAAATCAACAATCAACTCCTTTGTCTGACATTTAGTGCTAGATTGTTGCTGTCACACCAGACCAGTAGTTGATCAGTCTCATTCCTGTAGGCCTCCTCCTCTCCCTCTTTGACCAGGCCTATAACAGTGGTGTCATCCAGTCATCCATGAATTTGATGATCCTGTTTGGCTCATGTCTGGCCATGCAGTCATGTGTCAGCAGAGTGAAAAGCAGAGGGCTTAAGACACCCTTGCGGTACTCCTGTGTTTAGGATGATACTTCCGGAGCTGTTGTCTCCCACACAAATTTTTTGTGGCCTTTCAGGAAGGAAGCTCATAATCCAATTGCATAACTGAGAGTCTATGCCCAGTTGAAGTAGCATTGATATCAGACTCCGAGGGATGACAGTGTTAAGGGAAGAACTGAAATTGATGAATAGCAGTCTTGCATAGCAGTTTTTGCCTTATAAGTGGTTCAGTGTTTCATGGAGAGCTAGTGAGATGGCATCCCTTGTACTGGGGTTTGTCCTGTATGTGACATGCAGTGTGTCCAGCATTACAGATAAGACTGAGGCTATATGATCTTTGATCAGCCTGTCCAGGCACTTCATTACCATCAAGGTTAAAGCAACTGGTCAGTAGTCATTCAGAGTTGTTGGCTATGGTTTCTTGGGTAGTTGAATGATAGTCATCCCCTTGAAGCATTTCAGAACACTGGCTAGATGTAGTGAAGTGTTGAAGATGTCAGTGAGTACTGGAGCCAGTTGCCTTGCACATTCCTTTAGTACCCTGCCCATGATGTTGTCAGGGCCAGCTGCTTTCCTTACTAATATTAAGTTAGTTAGTTAGTTAGTTAGTTAGTTAGTTAGTTAGTTAGTTAGTTAGTTAGTTAGTAAGCTACAATCCCCAGTTTATGACCAGTTTCCACTACAGGAAAGCTGTATCTGTGAAAGGTTGTTGTACTACAACATCTTGATCACTATCACAGGAAAATGTTTGAATTCTACTGGGAAAAAAAAGAAGACATCTACTTAAAGCATAGCTTAGCATAGATGGTGATTAAGATTGATAAGAAGGAAAGTAAGGTGAAAAGCCAAGCTTTCAAGATAGATTTACTGTATGGAACTGTGTGACAAAAGCAGGGACCTTGTATACCATCTACATAGACAGATATATGCTAGGTGTACCCCATCAGAAGGGGACCCCAGGCTTCTCCCCTGGAGCCAGGCCATTCAACTATTCACATAAAACCACTTACAAAGACAGACATAAAGATGTGCTGGACAAAGAATAGGATAGTGAAAAAACAGGTTGTTACTGAGACCAGGAGACAGATCAAATGTCTACTGTTAAGGTGAGTGCATCACTCAACAGGTTTATTTTACACCTGTTATTTTACTGGTCACACCATTCATCTTTGCATTGAATACCAAACTGTGAACCTGTTGTGGGGTGAGTTGGTATGTATTTCCTGGGCTACATCAGTCACAAAACTCCCACTTGGTTTGGAGTGAAGATCCACTTCATAATGATTGCCAATGGTGTGTGATTTGATGCGCCTCTTGTAGACTGAGCCCTAATTTGACTTTTTATGGCCTTGGCATCTGTATTATAAAAAAAGGAGATACATTTGATTTACTATTTTTGTAATGTGTTCCCATTAGTTTGTTATTTTTAGCTGGGGCAATGGAAACAGCAACTCTTCTCTTTCTCAGATATTGTTTTATAGTATTTTGTGACTGACATGTACAGCCTCATGAAACATCTGTGTAAATTAAACATACAGATAAGTGCTTTGGAAGTAGAGAAGTGCAACAGTAGTTTCACCTAAAGCTTTTGCCTTGGCCAATCTCCTGGATGCAGATGCATTTGAAGTTTTTTTCACTATGGCTTCTTGGAAGTCTGTTTTACCACAGTGGGCATTGTAAGTCTGTGGCAGGTTGATTGTCTTCTCCTGAGAGACCCTGCTCTTCTGGAGAGTTTGTGTGCCCTTGTCATCTGTCTGGAGCTTCATGCTCCTGTTAGGAAAGCCTTGCCATCCTGGTCTGACAGGAGAGGTCAGGCACCTGTTTAAAATGAGCCCCATGGTGGTTCTGCTAAGTCATCCGAGACCCTCACCGGGAGCAATGATACTAGGATCTACCCCTGGAGCCTGACCTTGGGGGTTTGTGCTGGCTGCAGAGTGTCTTGTGCCTGGGTCATCCATATGGCCTTGCTGGATCAGCCTTACAAAAAAAAAAGCTGTTCTAAAAGCATTATAAATATTAATACTAAAACATGAGTAGAAGGAGGGGAAACACAATCATTCTGCTAGTAACTGTCAATTGACCCTGAAAGTAATCCCATGCAAAAGAGAAGCTTCATGCAGTGTCTGGATTTATCATTATAAGGTATTTGATAAAGAAGTAGAATTTCTATTCAATCTACATTCATCCAAACTCTTCTACTGTTCTCATATTCCACAGACCCCATAGGAAAGACAGGTGTGGAAGCTCCAGCAACTACTTTCTTTGATTTATACCTGTACATACACATATCTGTACATGTATTCATATATAAATAAGATTTCATTCACTGCGCCTGCATTTGTCAAATTTCACTTTGTAGCAAAAGGTTGAAAAAATGTTTGATTGATTGTTGCAAATTGTTCAACTATTTCCAGAGTGATGTGTTTCATCGCTCTAAGTGAATCCACTCACTTACATGATCTCTTTCCGTGCACTGTGTATTTTTTGCTGAGATCCGTGGGAAAGGGAAATTCTCTTTTTCCTCATTGCTGTATGATTTTTAGA